>NC_056732.1:447475569-447490569 GCF_019279795.1 Protopterus annectens | reverse complement strand
GTATAAGGAGATGAGAAGCATGGCAAAGAGAGAGGCGGCGAAGGCTAAGGACAAGACATATGGAGAGTTGTATGAAAGGTTGGACACTAAAGAGGTAGAAAAGGACCTGTACCAATTGGCTAGACAGAGGGACCGAGCTGTGAAAGATGTGCAGCAGGTAAGGGTGATAAAGGATAGTGGGGGAAACTTACTCACAAGCGAGGAGAGTGTGTTGAGCAGATGGATAGAGTACTTTGAGGGGCTGATGAATGAAGAAAATGAGAGAGAGAAAAGGTTGGATGATGTGGGGATAGTGAATCAGGAATTGAACCTGATTAGCAAGGAGGAAGTACGGACAGCTATGAAGAGGATGAAGAATGGAAAGGCTGTTGGTCCAGATGACATACCAGTGGAAGCATGAAGGTGTTTAGGTGAAATGGCAATGGAGTTTTTAACCAGATTGTTTAATGAAATCTTGGAAAGTCAGAGGATGCCTGAGGAGTGGAGAAAAAGTGTTTTGGTACCTATTTTAAGAATAAGGGTGATGTGCAGAGCTGTAGTAACTACAGAGAGATAAAACTGATCAGTCACAGCTTGAAGTTATGGGAAAGAGTGGTGGAAGCTAGGTTAAGATGGGAGGTGATGATTAGTGATCAGCAGTATGGTTTCATGGTGGGAAAGAACACTACATATGTAATGTTTGCTCTGAGAGTGTTGATGGAGAAATATACAGAAGGTCAGAAGGAGTTGCATTGTGTCTTTGTGGACTTGGAGAAAGCATATCATAGGGTGCCTAGAGAGGAGTTGTGGTATTATATGAGGAAATCAGGAGTGGCAGAGAAGTATGTAAGAGTGGTACAGGATATGTATGAGGGTAGTGTGACAGTAATGAAGTCTGCAGTGGGAGTGACAGATGCATTTAAGGTGGAGGTGGGATTACATCAAGGATCAGCTCTGAGCCCTTTCTTATTTGCAATGGTGATGGACAGGTTGACAGATGAGATCAGACAGGAGGCCCCATAGACTATGATGTTTGCAGATGACATTGTGATCTGTAGTGAGAGTATGGACCAGGTTCAGGAGACCCTGGAGAGGTGGAGATATGCTCAAGAGAGGAGAGGAATGAAGGTCAGCAGGACTAAGACAGAATATGTGTGTGAATGAGAGGGAGGATAGAGGACTGGTGAAGATGCAGGTAGTAGAGTTGTCGAAGGTGGATGAGTTTAAGTACTTGGGGTCAACAGTTCAGAGTAATGGTGAGTGTGGATGAGAGGTGAAGAAGAGAGTACAGGCAGGGTGGAATTGGTGGAGAAGAGTGTCAGGAGTGATTTGTGATAGACGGGTACCAGTAAGAGTGAAAGGGAAGGTCTACAAGAGGGTAGTGAGACAAGCTATGCTGTATGGTTTGGAGACAGTGGCATTGACAAAAAGGCAGGTGTCAGAGCTGGAAGTGGCAGAATTAAAGAGGTTAAGATTTGCACTGGGTGTGACAAGGATGGACATGATTAGAAATCAGTATATTAGAGGGTCAGCTCAGGTTGGACGGTTTGGAGACAAAGTCAGAGAGGTAAGATTGCATTGGTTTGGCCATGTGCTGAGGAGGGATGCTGGGTATATTGGGAAAAGGATGCTAAGGATGGAGCTAAGCCAAGTAAGAGGAAAAGAGAAAGGCCTAAGATAAGGTTTATGGATGTGGTGAGAGAGGACATGCAGGTGGTTGGTGTGACAGTGCAATATACAGAGGACAGGAAGAAATGGAAACAGATGATCCACGGTGGTGACCCCTAACGGGAACAGCCAAAAGTGAAGAAGATATATAGACATACATATACACACATAAAAATACATTATATATATATATATATATATATATGGGTCTCCTACACATGACTGAAATTTCAGAAAGACCAAACCCATATGGCCGAGACCATATGATCAACTTTTGAAATTTCGATCATGCAGAACGGGCATCTCTATATAGTGTGGAATGGGAAGATTCCCATCTTCCCCACTGTAGTGTGATCTCGGAGTTGGTATATTTAAATTGCAGGGGGTGTGGGTGGCATAGCCCCCCATGGGGGTGTACAGGAGTGCTTGCCCCCCTGCTAGCAACATGTAGGTAAGTTTTTTTTTTTTCTTCCATGTTCGAAATTTCAAAAGTCGAACATATGGTCTCGGCCATATGGGTTTCGGCTTTCTGAAATTTTGATCATGTATAGCAGACCCATATATATATATATATATATATATATATATATATATATATAATTATTTTAAGTTAACGGATTTCTGATAGCAAGGAGAAACTTAATTTGTAAATTTTGAAGGAAATGTATACTGTATCTGTCATGTTTTTAAGAATAATATCTCATTTTAGTATTAGGTTTCTCAAAATGGTTTTAGCTACCTCAACAGTCCATTCCAGGCATGTACTAGCAAACAGAAATGGCTCAGACACTACCTTGCTGAGCAGGTAGAAGTCACCTCTTAGTAAGGTACAAGAAACAGGATACAATAACAGCTCCCAAAGCCTTTCTGAATAGTTAATGTTTTCCTACCTTTAACATTCTTTCAGATGGCTTTTGTTCAAAGGGTATAAAATATATCACTGCATTCAAAAACATGTCAGTTACCCTTCAGCATTAGATAGTCCATTCTGACTTCAGAAGACACACTAGCTTTCTGCCATTATCCTCAGATCTTTAACAATGTTGTCATTTTTATGACCTGACCAATTGTTTTGTAATCATTGTTTATTTCTTTTTTGCTAAGTTTCATGATACTATATTTAATAACATTAAAGTTAATGTCCTTTCTACTGCACCAAATGTGAATTTATGTAGACAATCTTGGAAACTTAAGACATGTTTTACTAAAGTAACTGTGTTACACAGTTGGCTGTCATATATTTGATTATCTATAGACAAGTTTTTTCTATTATATCTAAGAAAATATGTATGCAGAAGATTCTAAAGGCATCAAAACAGATGACTGATTAACAGTAAAAGTCACATATGTACCCCAAGCAGCTATAAATTCAACAAAACCAGAACCCTGTACAGTTAAACATGTAGTAAGCTCAACTGAAAAACCAATAAGGCAGATTTTGTGACATGGCAAGCCCCAAAATATATTAGTAAATGGATGACTCCACTGTGCCTAACACACAGACATACCTTACCAGACTTTGCAAGGAGCCCCTACCTGGGGTCAATATTAGGGACCACTCAAGTAGATTAAAACAGATTAAGTTTAATTATGACATGGTCAATGTTCATATTGGGGTGAATGATCTAAGGGCGTCCTTCCTCCTGGATACATAGCAAAATACGGTGGGATTGTCAGGCATCCATGTGGACCTGGAAAAGACATGCCTATTTAGTTGTATCAGCTTATCATCTGAAAAGGCATCTGAATGTTATGATGGAATTTGGCATTCAGTCTAAGGTTAACGACATGTCATCACAGGCAAGGTCATGATACTACTATGTTTGGCCTAAGAGCAAAATTAAACTCATTCATACATAAATCATCCTTCCTACATTTTATCAATGGAAATTATGATGCTATAAAACGGCATACTGATTAAAACAGACTGGTATACCATCCTCAAGGACTCAAACAAGTGCTCAGGATACCCTCAGAGAGTTCTGTGGCACTGTTAACTTCTGCATCAGTGGATACATTTTGGTAAGATGCAAATATAAATTAAAAAAAAAAACTTCAGTGGAATAACAAAAGGAGTAAGGTATGTAGCAAAATAAATAAATAGCTACTCAGCATTCAAACATTACCTGGAATCACAAAATGAGTAAGATATATAGCAAAATAAATAAATAAATAGCTACTCTGCATTCAAACATTAACTAAAGTTGTATTTAAAAAAGGCTTGGATGAAATGAAGTATAGGAACTAATTACTTTTTTCTCAAATTTTCCAGACATAGCTATGAAGTCAGCTTGACTGAAGGTTGAAAGCAATAATAAGGTATTTAATTACTTCAGAAAACTGAAAGAGAAATTGTGAATACAATATGCTATCAATAAATTATGACATGATTACTCAGCCACTGAGCCCAGCAAATGCAGAAAAATGTTCTGCAAATTTCACAAAAGTGAAGAAATATGTCAGACTGCTATAGAAATAAAGGGAGGCATCCCATATAAAACTAGAGGCATAACTGCTACCTGAAGTAAAATTAAAAACTTGAGCTCCATGGCAGAAGAAAACATACCTGGTACTTTCAGATACAGAAACTAAAGCTTCATGGGAAATAAACTGCTGGCATGTGGACACATCCTTGACCTGTGGTGACAGACTGAGGTAGTACCAATTCACAAAGGTGAGATTACATCAGACTCAAACATTTCTACACCCATCAGCCTGACTGGTATTCTATGCAAAAATTATTAACAGACTCATAATGCAGGTTAATGAAACGAGAGAGAGGATGTCGTTCTGTTAGATACAGAATAGCATGGATTTATTGAGGGGAAATCTTGCCTTCTGAATCGTGTGGTACTCTCTGTAGTACTAACAGATGAACTTGAAGGGATGATGTTGCATACTGCTTATCTTGACTTTGCTAAAGCATTTGACACTATCTTACATAATGGAATAACAGATATGGTAGAAAAAAATGTCAGTTCATGTACAATTGAGTAGGCTGAACACAGGTTAATCAACAGGGGATGTCAGAGTTGGGAGGTTTATCTGTCTATTTACCCAGATAAGGGTTACCAGTGGGGTCCCATACACCCCAATACTACGGACACTTCTTTGTGGACTATTATCAGGCGAAAAAAATAAATGGGCTATATGCTAATGACCACAAACCGGGTAATTATGAACATTTCTGAAATTCAACAACTATGAATTAATCCAGGTTATTAAATCTTCCTTTGCACTGACAATTTTCTTCTGGAGACTACATTTTCTTAGACAAGTTTATATATTTTGTGATCCAAGAAGCTGGCCCATATTCCAATCTATTTCTAACACGTATAAAATATAATATTGCAATCACCTTAATAAACTTTGATCTGAAATCCACCAAGATTCTTTCTGTTACCACTGCAAGTCAAGCTGCACACATTTTCAGATTATGTCTTAAAGCTCTATTTTGCATCATAAGTGAAACCCAGATCAAGCTATGACTCCACAAAATAGTATGATATTAGTACACCTTTGTAGAATCACTGAGAAAGCTTTATGTAAGGCACAGGGAGTATCTACATACTTTTATAACCATTTACAGTTGTTTTGCACCAAATCATTAATCTATTTTTTAGTCATTTTTTTTGGTCTTTGCCAACCTGACCACATACCACCCCCAAACGGTTTAATCTTTCTTTATCCTAACTAGAAATAGCATCCTGTATCACCACATGTTGGAGAGGTCACCATTTTCCAGGGAATACCTTTTTGGCAGCTATACCTTGGGTCCAGGCAATGGATGCACCAATTAGTTTCCAGTGGGCAGTCATACATTGGAGTTGTGTATTTTATTTGTTCATGCTCTTATACCTACAGCCTGCAAGAAACTAGATGACAACAGCGGATGGCTTCCAAAGAGGTTTTTAATCACGGAATAAACAAATGCTTCCACACTCACTCACTGCAGTACATGCCGGTAACCTCCATAATAAGCTGATTAACTTGTCAGTCTCCATCAGAAGGTGCATACCTATTGGGATTACCTTGCTGCCTCAACCTACCCCCCCCCCCCCCCCAAGCTAGAGCCTAGCAGTCTGGGCTCATTACTCAAACGGTGTCTCTCTCTCTCTTCACAGTGAAAACTTAATTCCTCTGAGTCATAGAGCCAATCACTCCCTAGTGTGTATGGCAGACAAAAAGATTCGAAAGAAGGAGCCCTGATGGACTTCAAAGTTTGCAGTCATCTATCTGCAAAGCCATCAATAAACTAGACATACCACATTCGACAGAGAGAGCTTCCTTTTTAAAATGTTCCTCCCTCAATACTTTTTTGCCTAATACCATGTCTCAGATAATCTGATCATTCACTCACTCTTTCTCCTGTTAGTTAATTGTTTAATCCAGCTCACGGGCATTTCTTAAATACTACACATGGCCTCATTTTCTTCTATTTGGTGGCCTTGATTTTGGTAGCAATTATACTCCAATGTTTCCACATGTTTTTCCTGTACTGTTTCCTTCCAGTTCCAGTCTCCTAACTCACTTAATATTCACTGTGGTCGTGCCTTGCATTTTATATTATTGTTTTTAGTGTTTCTGTTCTCCATGCAGTGCTGTAATGACTACTGCCAGTTAAAACGTTCCAGGATATTATAAATAGCCATCAGTACATATAGTACTGATCATCACACTCAGGAAACCTGAGCCCCCAGTGGCTGCCATAATAATCTGTAACATCACATCTCTTTGATGTTTCCTAAAAAGTTCATTTTTTTGTCCTTATCTGTTTGGCTGAGAAGTACACATTTTGTGAAAGAAGCTAGAACACAGCCCACAAAATCTCATTTGTTAAAGTTTCACATCAGAAGACGTGGACATTTCCAAGATGCAGCAAAATTGGAATTTGCTATGGCATACCAGAGGTGCAGGGTAATTCCACCTGCATTAGGGTGTTAGCAGCTTTGCCTCCCCCCACATAAGATACGTTGTCTTTTTGGCAAAGTATAATTTCAGAAATTTGTCCTGGAGATCTTACTCAAAGCTCATTCGAAAAATTGTATTAAAACTGTCACAGTACTATTAAGTCATCACAAACTTGGATGTATTTTATTGCCCTTCAAAGATCTATCAGTGGCCAAATATTTTTGGTGGTATTGTCAAGGGTTACAAATACCAACATATATTTTACTATAAGTTGCTAAATTAATTTACTGGTCATAAGAGGTCTGGTAATGGCCAAAGATTTTTACACTGGTGTTGTGAGGAATTAGAAATGCATATATTCAATTTTACTACAATCTTAAGTTAAGGAACTTCCTTTCAACTGTTAAGCTGACCCCGACACTGGTGGACACACACTTGCCCTATCTACCAGATCTATTCCTTCTAAAAACTGTAAATCCTTTTGTGTCTGTATGTCCTTCATCTTTTTGTACCAGTTTCTATTTACCATTGTAATCCTGTTCTCAAAATTTAATTTCCAGTTTGCTCTATTTTTTTGTAAAACATCCTGTCACAGTTTATCAAATGTTTATTTCATTAATCATAACCAGTTGGTCTATACTCCCCATTCTCAATGGGGATGAATGAATGAATAAATAAAATAAATTAATTAATTTATTAAATAAATAGATCAGAATATTTGACTCTACAAGACACTGCTCTCTCCAAAGCAAAAAGATGAACAGCATCTCTTACATTTGTCAAGGTCCTGTCCCTAAATCAGTCCCAGCTGCTTAATATTTCCAAGACTTGTTTTAATCCTAACAGTACTAGGCATTCAGTTCTACTATGACCAGACAGAATATAGGATTACCAACATTTCTTGACAAAAAGTAATACAAAGATAGTTTGTTCTCTTAACACAATGACAGCTACTGCCAATGACTAACCAACAATGCATTTCACATATTCTCTGCATCTGTCAATACACATCACCATGTATTACATCCTTTTTATGGTCACAGGCTGAGGTCAACATTTCATTACTTGCCATGATTATGTTACATGCTTTAGCCTTTGGCAACATCATAACCTAAGTGTTATAACTGATAAATCTCAATCAATATTGTCCATTCACCTCAATGATAAGTCTCCTACCTTATGAATACCACCTTTTCTTTTAACTCATTTCTTCCTACAGGTGACATTGTATGTGTAATTTGTTCCTCTCATACCTCTGAACCTGGAAACATCAAAAATCTGGACAAGGCCCACGAAAAATAGGTACAAATCTGAACGCTGATTAACGTAAAATATGCATACATAATTACACAACTCTGCCCACTCCAATGGAATTGTGGGATACCAACTTTCAGTTTCCAAAATATATCACTAGAGTTCCCCCTGCAGACATTCCAATGTCCCATTACCTGGCTATTTCATCCCATTTACCATAAACACTAATGTGTGCATACTGCTTTACCTCTACAATGATTATCTGGATTTTACTTTTTTACATTTTATAGCACAGTGCACAAACACTAATAGATATCTGCTAAACAAAGCAATACTGTCTCACAATGAAAATAGACTTGGCATTAAAACTTCTCTGCTCTTGAAACTCACATTCGTTTAAACAGCATTGAAACCCACACCACATCCAAAGAAAATGCATCTGGCCAGTGGTGGATAAAGATTACGTTTGGGATGTTTTCATATCAGGGGCCCCTTGCACACAAAACAAGAAACATACATGCGTTCTTTGATACACCTTCCTAACTTTATTAAATTATATTCCTTGTATAATACAGCACACTTATTAGACTTAAGTAAGAGCGGATTTTAAATTTATTGTTTAAACATTTCCAGTAGGCAATGAAACAAAAATGCACGCACCAATAATGACAGAACAGCCCTATTCAGAACAATTCCACGTCTACTTCCACACACAACTGCATTTTAAATTTATTGTTTGAACATTTTTCCAGTAGGCAAAGAAGCACAATGCATGCACCAATAATGACAAAACTGCCCTATTCAGAACATTTCCATGATAACATTCAGTCTACTTCTACACACTATACATATATATATATATATATATATATATATATATAAAAACTCACAGTAGTGTAAGCCATAGGCATGTTGTATAGCTTCTTGCACGTATTTTCAATTGGGGGAGAGGCCAAAAACCAGGGACACATTTTAAACATTGCTTGTATCATTTTGGAAAGTTACTTGCATAAAATGTTGTGTTACCACCGTACATTTCACTGCCAAGTCTTGAACCCAGAACCCCCTATGCATTACAGTCAGAAAAACATACCATTATACCAAATCAGAAGTTTCCTGAAAGACAAACTTAAATGGCTATCATTTAGTGAATTCAGTTCTCACTTCTCACCATAGCTCTCAACCTCTTAGCACAAAAATGCAGAACAAAGCCACAGTACAGCCTCAAAATAGAGACACATACATTTCAAATACTGATCTTATAAACTTAGAAAATTGCTAGAATAAAAGTTTTGTTTTACCACAAATCCTGAAAACCAGCACTTTAAATAGGAACAGAACAAAAATGTGAAGCATAAATTTAGAAGTGATGGTGGCTAGAGACTTTAGGCACACAAACACACACACACACACACACAGGTGATCACTAAGGTGCATTATTTTAGATAATAGGGATAGAAGGAAACAGGACAGTTACCACATCAGTACTTGCTACTGATTCAAGCAAGGTAGGGTGTGCTGAATCCTAGCACAACAGAGTGGTGGCTTTCACAAATACAACAACTTTAAAGCAGACTACAGAGCATACAGACCAATGAAAAAATTAGCATTGCTATGTAAACGCCGCTAGTATAAACCAAAATTAACACCTACATTAGCCTATACTTTCACCATGGGAGGGACCAGGAAAACCAGTTATACATAAAATATTACCATAGCACAAAATATAGCCTTTAAACAGCACCAGCACAATCTAATGTGTAAAATTAATGCAGAAACCTTTACTTCCCAGATGTTATAAGATTGCTTTTCCAGTAAGAGACTTCAAGGCAGGTTGATTGTATCAAAGCCCAGCATGGCAAAGCAGTAGTATTCTCAGAAATGACATGCGTACAGCAGACCACAGAGAACACAAGTCAATGAAAAGTTAGCACCTCTATAATCACTAGTAATACAAACCTGAAATAACACCAGCAGAAGCTGTTACTTTCACCAAGAGGAATGAACAAGACCAGTTTCAGATGGAAAAGCATCACAGTACAAAATGAAGCCTCTAAACCAGGACTAGCACACTCTAGTATAAAGTAAACACAGAAGACTTTACTTCACAGATGCGGTACTGTTTTTCTCAATGAAATCCTGTATCAGAGTTCATAACAGGTTGGCCATGAGGAAACTCAAAACAACAGAGCTCAATATTTTCTAGCATAGCACACTACTTCTCCGATTGCCGTTGTTACATGAGATGAGGTGAGTTGCATCTGAAGCTCTGACATATTAATTGCACTTCACAGCAATGTAGGGGGTACATACTATTTAAAAAAATAAAATGCTTGTACTATACTTTTCTAACCTGAGCTATGATGTGAAAGGAGATACTGACTGGACCTGTGATAACATAATGTGTTACATTTTATAGCAATGAAATATTAGCATATAGTGTTAAAATGCACACACACTCACTCTGCAATTAAAAGTGCATTCGCCAATCCGTTCCATAACAGCTTAATGGCATTAGTGCATTCACCTAGCTTTGCAATTAAATCCATTCAGTAACAGCTTAATAAGGTACCTGACATTCATTAACAGTATGACTTTAATCCTCCATTCTGTAACAACGCGGCTTACAAATCCACCAGCTCTGCAGTTAATTCATTAGCCAAGGCTTAAAAAGTACAGAAGTCCTCCAGCATTCCCGCGCGGCTTACAAATTCTGTGTTCTGCCTGAAAAGCAGTATTCAAATAGATGCGCAGCTTAATTCTGACAGGTTCAGCTCCGAAAGCGTGAAAATCTGAAAAAAAGATTAAAAAATCGGAAATAATGGGGTGCCACTTGAGGATTTTTGCTCCCCATTATTGGGACCCCAAAACTCGGTAAAAACTGAGTAATTCGGGATGGTTGAGAGGTCTGGTTCCTCTTACGTGCTGTCTAGAGTAGACCATAATGTGCTCTGATGCAGTGAAGCTGCACCTTAAAGATATCACAAGGCACCCCCCCATCCAATGGAACACTTTTTTTCCCCAAAAAACATTTTTATTAAATTTTGTTAATAAACATGGACATAAAGCATTAGAAATAAACAATATAAAACATAAGTATTTACACTATATACAAACATCCATGATAAACATTCATTTTATCCAAGAAAGGTAATCAATATTTATCTAGCAATCTTTCCAATTTTTGCCAAGCTAGTCTTTTGTGTGTTACATTTGATGATCTCTGATAAATAGTTTGCATTTCTTTTTTACATACATATTTTGCTATTGAAATAAACTCAGTAAACATAAGATATTGCTTATTTTTCCAGTTCAATGTAATTATTTTTTGAGAAATAGCTAGAATTAACCAAAGAACAGGTAACTGATGTCTAGGAACATTGAATAATATCAAAGAGCTAGTAATTTGACGGTTATCAGACCGCAGGGCTTTTATGAAATATCTAACATCACTCCAATATTGTGTGAGAGTTTTACATTCGATGAACATATGAACCCAGTTGGCTTCAAGAATATCACCACACCTCCAGCATTTGCTTTCTATAAGGTCAATTCTGTGTGCAGTGTAAAAGCTTCTATGAATAAATCTCCAGGTATATAGTCTCCAATATAAAGATGATGAAGTCTTTTTTACTGAATTTAATAACTGAACTAATAAATGAATAGCTAAATAAGACCGCAAGATCAATGTAGTCACTGAATTGTGCAATGAAGTACAACAATTTGAGGGAGACCGTTCTTTTACTAAACATTTGAATAAGGTGGCAACTGATCTCAGCAACCTCAAGGAGCAACTCAAGACCAGAAAAATTAAAACATTTCAGCTTGATTACCAGGGTGCCAACCCTTTTAGCAACTCTAATAAACATGTTAGATTTACACCAAATCAACCCAGAACTCCAAAAAGAAAAAGGTCAAGGTCCATTCTTAGGAAACAAAACACAGAAAATGGTGTATCCACTGATGACCCATCATCCTGCACAGACAGTGATATACACTCAGCATCAGATTCACCGACCCCCAAAAGGATGCAGGGATTTGTCCCTTTAGGAGAAAATATAAACGAGGGGGTAGGAAACACAGGAAAAACAAACAACATTCAAAGTCTGTTGAAAATAGTAACGCAAAAATAAACAAGAATGCAAATGTAAATGTTTTAAATTTATCAAACTTTGTTTTGTCACCCACACACCTGCCCATTCTCAATAAAGGTCTTACTTTTATCCCTGGTTTTGTGGTATCTGAGGATGTCTTGGCACAAGATGTTATATCTTTTTGCAGAATCTTAAACCTTAAGCTGCAGTTTGGTGATTTGGATGGTAATTATAATCATGCTAAATTTTTATATCACAAATCAAGATACCTTCCTCTCATGTATCCCATTGTACACCAGTTTCAGAGCAGTATTCTCAAAGATCTGCATTATTCTGGCTCTGATACTCACTTCAAACCCAATAATTTGTCACTAAGTGAGAAACAGGCAATCATCGAATTACAGAACAACAGAGATATAGTCATCATTTCTGCTGACAAAGGTGGGGCGGTAGTAGTCATGAATTGGTCCAATTATGAAAAGGAGGCCAAGAGACAACTTTTGGACAGACGCTACTATTCAGAAATGCCAAACAACCCCATGTTTAGATTTAAGAAACCGATTGATGACTTTCTATCTACTGCCAGGGATGAAGGTATCATTACAACAAATGTGATGCAGCAGCTAACAATTCAGGACTCTGCCAATCAATACATCTATTTTCTACCCAAGATACACAAGGATCCAGTTAATCCACCAGGTAGACCTATTGTGTCAGGCAGGGGATACATCACGGAACCATTATCTATATTTCTCACCAAACATTTGAAGCCTTTATTATCACGGGTATGTTTCTGTTTACAGGACACTACTGAATTTCTACAAATCATTTCTGATACACAGTTGGAACCAGGTTGGCTCATGTGCACACTTGATGTGAGTGCTCTATATACCAACATTCCTCACAAGGTAGGTTTGGAAGCTCTGGCCCATTGGCTAAATGTGGCTGGTTTATATGAACCAGACTTCAATTCTTTCCTGGTAGGTCTTGCAGAACATGTCCTTACCAATAACGTCTTCTTTTATCAGGATACTTGCTACTGGCAAACCAAGGGTACAGCGATGGGGGCGTCTTTTGCCCCAATCTATGCTGACCTATTCATGGCCTTCATTGAAGATCAAATCATTTATGATAACAGCCACAATATCGATTTGGATGAAATCGATATCTGGAGACGTTATTTGGATGATTGCTTGATGGTATGGAGGGCAGATGTAGAGTATCTAGCTGAATTTATATCTTACCTGAATGACAACAAATGGGGTCTACAATTTACAGTAAACTATCATGTAAGTACTATCGCCTTTCTTGATGTTCTGGTCAACAGACAACCTGACCACACTTTAAGTACACAGGTCTTCAGGAAGTACCCCGAATAGAATACTGTCCTCCATGCATCCAGCTTCCATCCTCCTCACATCACTAGAAATATCCCGAAATCTCAATTCTTAAGAATGAGGCGGATTTGTTCCCATGAAGCCTCTTTTCAAGAACACAGACAGGACCTGACCAACAGATTCAAATCCAGGGGATATCATATGGATCATGTTCTGCAAGCCAGCAATTGGGCCAATACACTTCACAGGGAGGATTAGTTAACCTACAAATCACGGAACAGGGAGGAATCCCAACCTATCAGGTTTGTAACCACTTATGCCAGGAATTCTGATTTATTAATCAACAGCATACACAGACACTGGAACATACTACAATGTGATCAAGAACTAGCCAACATAATACCAGACAGATGCCTTTTTTCATTTCGCAAAGGTAAGAACTTGGCATCTTGCTTTAACCATTTCATGACACTGGGCATGCTCACTTACAACAAACCACCTTGACTGATGAACCTCTGATTGGCTGCTTCCCATTGAACGATGAACGATAGTCTGTATTTAAGAAAAAAAGTACTTTTATTCCAAATAATTGCCCGATATTGAATGCTTTTAACGTAGTCTGTGAGGATGAACTAAGACAATTATACAATAATATTTCAATTGGTAAACAAAAGGTGAACTATTTTAATGTGTCCTACGCTGAATCTTTAGCCTGTAAGCAGTTATGTGAGAATAAAAATGTAGTAATTATGCAAGCTGATAAGGGGGGAGTGACTGTTATATTTGACAAACATGCACATACTGAACTAATGAATGATTTTTTGAAGGATAAAGCCACCTTTAAAGAAATTTCTTTTAGTGATGTGAGGAAGATTATTACAGAAATAAATATGTTTGTTTATGATATGCAAACACAAGGGCATATCACACTTGAGCTTTTTAATTATTTTTCAGTGTCATGCCCAGTTGTCCCAGTAATTTATGGAATATCTAAGTTGCATAAATCCTTAATTAAGCCACCCATGGGACCTATTGTTTCGGGAAGAGGGTGGGCAACTGAGCCCTTATCAATATATGTACACAAAATGTTGAGCAAATATCTATCAATAGTCCAAGCTATATAAAAGACACAGGAGATTTTTTAAAGAAGTTATATGCATGGTATAAGGATAACCAAAAATGTGATTTCATACTGGTGACCTTAGATATAGGTTCCCTATTTTCTGTCATACCGAATGAGTAAGGGATAAATGCCACTCGTGAATTTCTATGTAGTAATACAAATATGATGGGTAAAGAAATAGAGACCCTTTGTAATATAATAGGAATTGTTTTGGATAAGAATATGTTTCTTTTCAATGGGCAACCTTATCTGCAAATAGCCGGTGTAGCCATGGGTACTCCCATGGCTAACACATATGCTAACATTGTGTTGAGTCAATGGGAAAAAGAACATGTTATGAATGATGAAAATCCGTTTAAAGGAAATATCCTTTTTTACCAGCGTTTTGTAGATGATTGCTTCCTATTGTGGAAAGGTGATGATCAACAATTAAAAAGATTTGTAGAATTTCTAAATAACACCACAAGTTTTTTGAAATTTACTATGGATTATTCTCATAATAGAATTTCATATCTGGATGTTGAACTATATAGGGAGCTTGGGGTATTGAAAACTTGTGTCCATAGAAAGGATGTACAGATAAATAGATACATGCATGCAAAAAGCATGCATGCTAAACATGTGTTTGGTGGAA
>NC_056732.1:447468069-447470569 GCF_019279795.1 Protopterus annectens | reverse complement strand
CCCGGTTGTTTTAGATGAAATTGAATATTTAGAAAACCAATTTAATTGATTAATTAACTGTTCAACTTAAAGGAAACACAAATTACTTGATTGTTTAGGGTATATAAATCAGCTGTTTATAGAATTTATTCAACTCTGATGAAACCCGTATGTTAGCGGGTGAAAGCGCTCAGTTTGTTTTTTCTGGATGGCCATTAAACCTGTTCTTGCATTCGTGACGTGTTGTTTTTTCTAATTTACCAGTTCCGTTATCTCAGTTTGTTACTGTTCGTACTTGGCAACCCGTTTTTCGTGTGCAGGAGAGTGGATAGTGGTCATACCTACTGTGTTTACGTGGATTAAAACTTACTGTTTTTGAACTATGGAGCAGTTACTCCAGCAACAGCTGATTATTACACAAAAACTGTTAACCTGTGTGAGAGAAAAACGTACTGCTGTAATAGGAGACAACGATAATATCACTGATGTCAACACAAATATCTCACTTTCGGAAAGTGAGGAACGCTTATTTACTCTACATTCTACCCCCGGAACTTCAAGGGTTAACCCAACAGCCAGCAATGGTCCGAAAGATTTTATTGGCGTGGATACGGTGCGCGCTACAAGCGGAAGTGATGGGCACGTATTCGGTAGGCCGAATCAACATTCGTACGCTGGTGAGGGCTCTCATGGTGGACGGAGAAATTTATCAGTGATTCCTGGTATTAACGAAGTGCTTTCAGCACCGACTTTTGGACAAATTAATCACGGTAACGAAAGAGGTACTTTAAACCAGCAGTTAAAAGAATTCAAAAGGACTTTACGAAAATTCAAAAGCCTACAAATGGACAATGTATTTTTGGAACGGTCTTTGGAACTTAACCACGTACCAAAAGGGCTTAGGATTTTCAAAGTCCCGTTTGGTTTTGAAAAGAATAGTGACATCTTTGATGAACTTATTAAACTTTTTGACGACACAGGTAAAAACTTGATAAGGCTTATTATAAAAAATAACAATGTCAAGTTAACACAATTGAGTGAAACTCTAACTGTATTAGATAATAGTATTAGGAAAGATTTACTGTATGAAAGTAACAAGTTCAAGTTAGATAATATTTTACTTGATATTAATGATTTTGTTAGTAAAGGTTTGGATAATAAAAATGAAAAATTATTAAGAGACACAAAGGATTATTCGAGCAACCGGGCATATGCGCATTTTAATGATTACAAGAGATGTTTGAATGTTGTTAACAATGTTGGGAACAATGCTGTGCAAGGCTCTAACTATAAAACAGGCTTTAGAAACAATAGTAGAGTTAATGATAATGAAGAAATGCAACATATAGACAATGGAGAATTTAACAGTTTTGAGGAACCTTTTTTAGAAGAACAAACACTACGAAGATCAGAACGCCTCAAAGGGCGTTATCAGGGTCAACACCAGAATCACCACTATCAAACACATTACAGGAACAGCAGGTTCAGGCAAACATAGTACCAACAAGTACAAATAATGGATGCATACCTGAAAATGTATTAAATGCTAGTTCTTTAACACAAAAACTAACAAATGTTGATCAAATGATTTCTGAACAAGGTGTTCAGGCACAAGACAAATTTACAACTCAAATGATAATTTATGATAGATTGTCACCTGTTGAATTTAGTAATACACACGATGTAAGTATGAATATACAAAATTCAAGTGTTACTTCACCAGCTTTTTTCAGAAATAGTTTTGAAATAAACACAGATAGTTTAGAAACTCTAGAGTGTGATATTATTAGAGAAGGAAATTTCTCAGTTTATAATTTCACCGAAAAAAAGCTGGATAATAACTTGATTTTACTTTTTAAAAAAGGATTCAAATTTGTTCCTACTTTTAAACCAGATTTGGGACTTATTTTATTGAATTTTAAAGCTTACGTGAGACTACTAAATTTACAAATGTATTTTAAGGGTAAATCTGAAAACTCTAATTTTGATAGAGGACTTACTTTGAAGAGAAGTAGCACCTTTATTCCACCAAACAACCAGATTATTTACCTTTTTGAAATGTTTTGTGAATGGCAACTTAGAAAAGCATGGAAGGAAACGCATTTTTTAGAAGATAATTTAACTGAGGCAGAAAGGTTTTGTCTAAGAGAACTAGCCACAAGTAATGATTATAGGGTGATGAAACCTGATAAAGGGGGAGGTGTAGTTATTATGAAAACAGTGGATTATACAAACAAAATTTGTGATATGCTGGGTGATGTAAGTATATACAAAGCAGTCTCTAAATATGACATTATGAAAGCCTATTCTAAGGTAGACTGGCTGTTATACGAATTATTAATGGATGGAGATATTTCACAACCAGAATATGAATACATGTCAGTTGATTTTCCAGTCACACCCAGCATATTTGGAATACCAAAAATACACAAGAGTGTAACCAATCCTCCCTTTAGACCGATTGTGGCAGCAAAACATTCGAAATTAGAGGCGATTGCACATTATATTGACACAATGTGTA
>NC_056732.1:447463069-447465569 GCF_019279795.1 Protopterus annectens | reverse complement strand
ACATTTCATCCAGACACCAAGAAACATTTTTATACCAGATCGGTCGAGGCCCGGGTTAACAACGACTGCCACCAGTGCTGTTAGCCTACAGGGTGCTAGTGGAAATTGGGCTACTGTTGGCCGAAGAAGGAGAAGAGGCGGAAGACATGGCTGAAGGCAGGAAGAGAGGAGAAAGGCTAGGACTGTGGTAGTGTGGGTCGGAACTTTGAATGCTGACAGTATGACTGGTATAGGGAGAGAGCTAGCTGATATGATGGACAGAAGGAAGGTTGGTATATTGTGTGTGCAAGAGACCAGATGGAAGGGGAGTAAGGCTAGGTGTATCGGAGGTGGGTTCAAATTGCTTTATCACGGTGTCAATGGGTGGAGAAATGGCGTAAGAGTTATTCTGAAGGAACAGTATGCTGAGAGTGTTTTGGAGGTGAAAAGAGTGTCGGATACAGTGATGTTTATGAAGCTGGAAACTGATGGTGTAATGATGAATGTTGTTAGTGCGTATGCTCCACAAGTTGGGTGTGCAATGGATGAGAAAGAAAAATTTTGGAGTGAATTGGATTGGCACAACGTTATATGGAAGCCTGTTTAGTATGTAATGTTGTGCCACGTGGGCTCAGAGTTTTGAATATGCCCACGTATGGCAATACTTATCCATCTTTGTTAACTCAGTGGCAGCAGATTAATTTAAATACAAGTAAGGCATACATCAAACTATTAATTGATTTTTTCCAACCCATGGAACATGATTTGAAACAGCGTATTGTCAGTATGCAAGACAAACTTATAGAGAGCTTTGGGAGTGATCCTACGGATATTTACATGCATGAACTCATGGATAGAATTTCACGTTATGAACGTAACTTGTTGGAGCATAAAAGAAGGAAACTTAACAGAGACATTGATGACTTTACCAAAAATAATGTCTTTGTTTGGCCAAGATTTAGCAGAGAGAATCAACAGCATGAAGCAATATCCACTGTTAATAAACATCAATCTAATAGAAATACTAAGACAAGTGTAGTTGGTGAGTCGGAAGCAGCTTTGGGTGACACTGGGCGGAAGCAGAAGAACAATGAAGGCTCGAGGTCTGAAGAGACAGAGCAACTCAAGGATAATTCATCTACAAGTGTCATTTCACCTGAAACTAGTCGTTCGGTGTATACTACACCGAATGAAATTTTAGTTACACGCCAACAAGATAATGCTTCCACTAACCATGAAAACAACGTTTTTTCCACGAGTATGTCGGGTGCTGTAAGGCACAAAATAGAACTTGACAGAGCAGATACACGAAATTTTCCGGTAGCCCCTCTGCCTATCAGAACAGGCAGAAAGAGATCACTGGATTCGGATATGGTGAGAGGGGCCAAAAGGAAAGATTCTTTCCAACAGCAAAGTCAACGGACTTTGACCAAATATTGGAATCACGATGTTTAGTTATGAATCTATCTAGTCACATTCTGACTTCAGCAGAGGTTGAGTTGCTTAACAAAGGTATGAATTTTATACCAACCTCTAATATGGACATTAGTCAAGCCATATTGGCTGTTAGAATTTTTGTACGCAATGTATCACTTAAATTGCTACATGGGGTTGATTCTATTGATGTAAATAATACATTTAAAAGTAAGAGTACATATATGCCACAGTTACAAACTAACTTGGATTTATTCCTGAAGGCTGTTGAAAATCTATTATATGACTGTAATAATTTTTCTGAGACCATCAAACGTGATAATCTTAGCAAACAGGAGCGGGAGGCTCTTCGTGGACTTAGGACCAACATGGACATTGTTATACGTCCGGCCGATAAAGGTGGTCCAGTCACTGTTTTGGACTTTGAATATTATGTTAAGAAAATGTCAGAAATGTTGAATGATCAAGCCTATGAAATAGTTACAAATAATATTGTTCATGACTTACAAAACAGTATGTATAATTGTTTGTTGGAATGCAAATGCATGAATATTATAACTGATGAATTGTTTGATTTCTTCTTGGTAAAAAATCCGTTGATACCTACCATACATGGTCTGCCTAAGGTGCACAAAAATCCAGTAGCACCTGAATTTAGGCCAATAGTTTCCGGCTGTGGTTGGTTAACTGAGCCCATATCCATTTATTTGGATTATGAGCTTAAGAAAGTATTAGATGAATTTGTATATATACTAAAGGACACTGAACAGTTTTTGAGACATCTTCATCAATGTGTCATGGGAATGAATGGTATATAGAGGATATTTTATTACTAACAATGGACGTAGTTTCTTTGTTTACTTGTATTCCCAATACTGAAGGTATCAACTCCCTAAAAGTGTTATTGAGCGAGATTGGTTCACTTAATCCAAGTAAAGTTGAATTTTTATGTCTATTGTTAGAAATGGTTCTTGAGAATAATATCTTTCTTTTTCAGACTACATGCTACAGGCAGAGAAAAGGTGTAGCCATGGGCACTAGTTGTGCCAATAGTTATGCTAATTTGGTGATGGTGGCATCGGAGACC